>NW_026850072.1:0-7607 GCF_030869225.1 Colletotrichum abscissum
TTAACATATTAAAGTAGAAATAGACAAAAGGAAAAGGTCTATATACACGATGTCTGAGATAGACACGTGATTCAGCACGTGACGGGCACTTCGTGAGATGCGGTTACTATCCCTGTTACGTGACACATACAGTCTCAGAAGGCACCAGTCAGTAAGGAAAAACGTCTGGAAGAACTTGTGAGAGACTCCGGCCGCCTCAGGCAAGAACTTGACTATTGGAAAGGCTTGGCTCTCACAGGAACCGCCTTCATGTCCGACGTCGAACAAGTTGTGGCACAGCTTCGAGATGCTTTCGCCCGTTTCGAGAGTGTCATGAATGAGACCAACACTATGCCTGCGGAGGGAAGTTCCGGCTATGGCCATCAGTCCGAATCTTGGCCGGGCGAAGACGTGGGGGTGCAGGCTGGAGACGAACCAGACTCGCCAGTGGTAGGCGATAGCCGTGGCGTGCTTCTGGCTCCAGTCAGGCGAGGTCGTGAAGGGTATGACTCTGAAGCCGTCAAGCCGGAGTTGAAGCGGAAGAAGCCACCATACAGTCGCGACCGAAATTGGTTTCCGATTTTTCGATTTTGCAAGTTTGCAAGTTTGTAAAACAACAGCTGTTCATGGCTTATGTCGCTGACGAAGCAGAAACCATCATGGCAGCGGTACCTGTCGCATGGACCTGCGATACTTGGCTGCAAGATCCAGAAACAGCAGTGGCCATCGTTCTGCGGATTATTTTGGGTAATGCACAGTTTGTGTTCTCTTGTAAAAGGACACAGTACCCCCCAGGAAGCAGAACCACGGTGAGGACCTGCTAACGCTGCTTCGTACCATGGCTCACAGCAACAAATATGTCGATTATTCACCCTCGACTGCTTTTGGCTTTTGATTACCGTTGACGAGCCGGCAGCGGAATCGGTACTTGAGCAATTTTCGACCCTCCCGAGCTTCAAAAGCGGCTTCTCAGACGGCGATTTTTGACGCTAATGCGAAATCAGACGCTTGGTTCTCTCGAATGGCCCTGGCAAAATCAGGTTGTCAGAGATCCCCCTCAACAAGAATCGAACTTCGCAGAGCGAACTCACTTTGCTACATAGGAGCCTATCGATTGCCCTTCAAGACACGATCAGCAATTGGCCCTACGCCCCTCATCAAAGTTTTGCTCGCTAATAAATATATACATGCATATGTTTACCAAAGCAGAGTGAAGAGTACGTCGAAGAAGTTTCGACATGAGATCACTTGTGGACTGCTGAGGAGGTTGCTCTTAGTCATTACCCCAGCTTACGTCATGCCTCTATGTGGTCGCGGATGGTATCCCGGTGTTTTGCCGATGGCCTTGAGGACAGGTGTTATTCGAACTTCTCAAATCCCACAAAGCATCTCTGGATGATGAGCAGCTGAGACATCGTGGGCCCCAACCTCGCTGCATCGCAGCACGAGCTCATTCGCGACATGATCATTAGTGGAAATTTGACTGATGTTTCTATTGCCAGAACTGCGGGATGCACTCTACGTACCATTCACAACATCCGAGCTAATTGAGAGTGCTTCGGTCGCGCGAAAGCTCCATTGAAAGGGGTCGGACAGCGAAGAAGCATCACTCCACCGATGCTCCCTGCTATGTGCGAACGACTGATCGAGAAGCCAGACCTGTATTGAGACGAGATGGTAATATTCCCTTGGGACGAATTCGATACCCCAGTGACGGCCTCAAGCACGGGTCGTGCCCTGGCCTCGGCTGTGTGGAGCAAGAAGGTGGCCCGTCGCGTTGCTTAAGAAAGGGATGCGGATCTACGAGACTTCTGTTTGCATGAGCTGTCAGCTTTCCGGGTGGTCGCCCCTTGGCGTAACCCCCGAGCAGGCGGCCCGATTCCATCGTGATCGCCGGTACCAGATCTTGCCTGCTCACGCACAAGACGATGTAGTCCACCCGCGTATATTTCAGGGAAGCACCGACAGTTATATATTTGGAGACTTCATTGAGGAGCTGCTTCACCTCTGCGGGCGGTGGCCCGAGCCCAAATCTGTGATCGTCATGGATAACGCATTATTCCATCATTCCGACCGAATCGACGAACTATGCGACAGAGCTGTAGTCAGGAAGTTGCTATTACCGCCCTACTCACCCGACCTCAACCCCATCAAGGAAGAATTTGCTGAGTTGAGAGCCTTGATCAAGCGGCACTATCAGCAACACGACGGCGTTTCTGAGCAAGACTTCCCAGGATTTCTGGAGTGATGTCTGCAAATAGTTGGAGCGCGGGAATCAAGCGCCCGAAGGCATTTCAGGAACGCTGGCATTGTTGTGGAAAAGCTATGATGAAGAGAAAGGTGTCAATGGAAATTGAGGGTAGATGCAAGAGAAATACTATGACATGCTGCTGAACTGCTCTGCCCGTGTCCTAATGTCCCTGAAGAAGCGTTTCGCGATCCCAATCTAAATTCCTGGTTCGATGAAGAATTCAGAATTCTGGTCTTCATGGATCTGCTCGAGATCGAAACCATCACCAAGCGCCACATCAAATGCTCTCCGGAATTCCTGTTACAACGTCTCGCATTGCACTTGGAAGCACTGCCAGTCGCAGCACTTTCTCATGGCCACGTCTCGCGGTCCTGCGGCATGCTGTTATGATACTACCTGACAGCAGACGTTCGATTCCGAGTGCGGCGTCATGGTAACCTCCGCTGAGGATGGAGGCGATGAAGCTGGCACCACATTAGTGACTTTGATCGGCGGGCAATTGCCGAAGGACGAGGTCTTCGCTTTGGCTTTTCGGTGTCTTTTTTTTCCTGTTGCTCCTCGGCATGAAGCTGATTGCGAACATTGTCAGGCACATCATTACGGTTCACCAATACGCCGGGCTGGTCCACGTATCGAACTAGGGCTCTCAAGTGATGACACTTCAGCTTGTAATGCCTCTTCCAGACTCCATCCCGCCAACAATGCGGTCCAAGGTCACAGGGCGACCCGGGACATTGCATCAGACTGTAGACACGCTGCCAGGTAGACGGCTGGCCTGTGGACGACTCTCCAGCATCAAGCAAGACCGTCCGTTCTTGTAGCCGGTCCTGCGTGATAGAAGAGGAGCGACGCTTGATGCCCCGCTTTGCTGTGCTCGAAGGTCCGCTTTCCACATAGTTGAAAGATGTTTTGATAGTGATCGCTCGTCCAGCACGGTAAAGGTGACTCCAGGTTTTTAAGTGTCCCTCTACAATAATCCAATCTACGTCCAGTTCGTCGAATCGTTTGAAAAGGTCACGCTGGGTGCGGCCGTACACAGATACGACGACGTCAGTATCATCAATCTTCAATGACTTGTTGCAGGGCAGCTTCTTCGTACCCAGCCGATCAAGCTTGTGTCGAAGGATTCGTGTCGAAACAGCATTCGGGGCGAGGACAAGGTCTGGTTCGCTTTTTCTGGCAACTAATTTATTATTCGCTGTCAACTTCCATTCGACAGTATACTGAATACACGTAGGCGGCTGTTCATCGTAGAGATCGTCGTCATCCCAGTCACTCGAGGAGACCGTCTGAATAACCACAAAGTCATCTGCCACGCTGGCGTCTGGCGGAATCAACAGCATCCGAAAATTCGTCAACTGGATTAAAAGCAGACCAGTCACAATCGTCGAACGTCAAGCCATCCGTATTGGGGACCTCGATTGCTCTGGCAGACTGGTGGATGCTCGTAAACATTCCAGGTGGGCAGAGGGGGGACTGCTAGACACGTGGCTATTTCCCAAGTAAAGGATGGCTTCCGCAATAATATTAATCCGTGACAAACCATGTGAGTATGTCACCTGACGGCCGATATCAGATAGTCTGTGAACCACAAACATGCTCATCTGAAGGCTGGCTTCTAAACATGCCGCTGTGGATTTGCGACTGGGAACTCTGCCGATATCCAGCGGTACAACGAGATGGCGATTGTTTGTTATGTCGCAAACACTTATGTCGCACCCACCTTCGAGAGCCATGGCATGCTTGCCCACGCGCAGAGGTCTGAATCAGGAAACTAGAAGTCGACCACACTGACAACGCTGACGAACTATACGGTAGGAAAATTGGGAGGCTTACTCCCTTCAGTACGCAGCAGCAGAAGCTCATGACCTAGATCAGCTGCGTCGGAAGATAAATGTCTCGAAGCTATGTTCCCGCGCGTCGATGATTAGAAACGGCATCCCTTGCGTGGTAGACCTGTCTACCAAGCAGCTGGCTTCTATGATGGGCAACCAGAATTGCCACGCCGAGATAGCCTTCGAAGATGGCGTCGTATGGATCGCCCGTTTTCGTATCACCAAAGCGACGTCACCACCTCAGGAAGTTCGTGACTTCATCATTCGAAGCGAAGCCGCAACGATGAGCTATCTTTGTCAAAACACTCGCCTACCGGTACCCCGGATTTACGATTGGTCCGACGAATCCAATCCAGAAAACAATATTGGAGTCAGCTATATCCTCATGGAAAAACTTGACGGACGGCCTCTGGATTGGAGGGCAGCAACTCCGACCCAGAGGGAGAAGATTATGCAGCAAGTTGCAGACATCTATATCGAAATCGAAAGACACCCCTTTGGATCTATGGGCTCACTTGTTACATCGTCACGGAATCCTCACCACCTAGAGGTACAAGGCCTTGCGCAACACACAACATACCAATCGGAAACCGGCCACGCTCTCGGTCCTTTCTCTTCTCCTGTAGACGGTTCTGCCGCCATCATTGAGACGTATCTTACTATGATAGCTAGCGGTGAACTTATTGCCTCTCGCCCGATAGACGCCTATCTTACGCATCGTTTCCGCTTAGATGTTATCGACCGACTTTGGACAGGCTCTACAGCAGAGAAACGATTTTTCTTGAAGCACCCGGATGACAAAGGCGACCACATCCTCGTCAATGATGACTTCGATATTGTCGGAATTATAGACTGGGAATGGACAAGGACGGTCTCTAGTATGGAGGCCTTTTGCTCCCCGTCGATGATGTGGCCGATTTCGAAGTTTTACGCCGGGTCTAACGAGTTGGCTCAGGACGAGCTAAGGCTCGCTGAAGTCTTCCGCGAAAAAGGTCGGGAAGATCTATCAGAACATATTCTCACGGGCAGGAAGGTCCAACGATTCTTTTTCGCTATGGGACCTGAAAGTCCTTCAGATGTGTCCAATTTTACGTCCCTTTTCGCAGGACTCGCTGGAGCCTTTGACTATGAGCACGAAGAGTGGGAGCGGTGGAAAAACGAAGCCCTCAACAGATGGAAAGACGACAACCAACTGCGAAATCTGGTACAACAAGATGGCGAGAAGGAAGGTTGATAGTATAAGTTGGCAAATCGGCCAGAATTAAGAACATGATGAATTGTACCATCGAGGAATGCATCTATGTTTCGAGATCATCAGTTGCATAGACTCGACGGTTATCCATTCCCAAGTCACTGCGTCGTTCCTTTGGCTTCTTCTCCATCACGCAACCATGTTAGGTTTACCAGTCCGAAAAGTGTTGTGTGAAATGGATGTACGCTTTCCCTCGAAATTGACTGGACAATCAGCTTGATTCTGTGATCCGGATGGTTTGTCTGTCAATGATGGGGTCAGAAAACATCCTGCAGGTCGACGCGCAGCATAGGAAAACCAACGTGTAGCACAGAAGCGGCCACCGCTCAATGCCCAAGCATCACACCCTTCTCTGGCGCATTTTTCAGCCATGTTTCCTGCGAGCTGCGGGCTGTGATGTTGATCGAGGTTTATGGATTGGATTTGGATGTGATGCTGCGGACGAAATATTTGAGGTTTAGACAGAATCAGGGACTGGAAGGGATGATGAGACTTGTCGATTCTTATATACTTGAAAGTGCACAACAGCACTCTCCTAGCCTGTATGTTATTGGCGGCAAATCATGCCACCCGGTGCAAGAAAGGCCAACTGAGAGCACATCTGCTGTAAGCTGTGGACAAATTGAAATGATCACCATACCTCCCTCATGCAAAGAAGACTTAGATAGGTAAGCCGAGACTGAGGTTTCTTCCTAACGGAAGCCACGCGCAGTATGCCATCAGTTGCCTGGCGTCCTAATCCGGATGTGCGTGCATGTTATCGCCGAGCCCAGACCCAATCTCCAACGCTTTGCGTCGGGTAGGCCTTTGATCGATTGATAGGTTTTTATGTGCATGATTTGAGCCGCTGTTTTAGTCAGCATTTATGCCCGGATAGCAAGGTTTGTCTGACAGTCGACGTGTCCACGACAAGTCGCGACGCGAGCCGCCGGGTGGAACACCAACAAAAGCGAGAACGAAATTTTTGAAATCGGAGCAAAAACAGCGCCACAACACACTCCGAAAGGTCAATGGGATAGCCGTGTGCTCGTCGCGAAGCCCATAACGACGTAGGCACCATGGCAACCCCATGGCCCCAGGAGCAAACATGGCCAACGCACCATCGAGAGCACGCCACTCAACTTAGCAGACACCTAGCAGACACCTTCAGACAGCACTCAAATCAATCGACACCGCAAACGAACACCCCCTTGACCCGAAAGCCGTGAGACTCACTCTCATTGCCACCATCGCCTTGCTGGCCAAAATGCAGAAATTGCCCGAGCTCGGACACCTCCACCAAGCTATTGAGAGTCTACGCGCGGAAAACAAGACAGCGAACGAGAGCAACATCCGCGAATCGAGAACCATCAGGATTGCTTTGCAGCAGAATATGGCCGAACTGAAGGAAAACACCAACACAACGCGCGCAGCCAGCGCGGCTGCCAAGGAGGCTTGGAAAGCCAGCGAGCTGGCGGTCAAGGTCGTGAAGGATATCAAAGCACTGGAGCCGATGAATCAGGGGAACACCGTGCAGTCATATGCCAGCGTAGCCGCCCGAGGACGACTTGCAGGGAGCATGCATAACCCCTGTAGTAAATCATTGTGAACATTAGAGACCCTATCACCATTGCCAGCATAAGAGCCATGAACCCCCGTAGCCTTAAGGCGCACGTAGACCGCGCCATCGAACAAAGCAGCAACGAGCATATCCGCAAGCTCAAGACCGTGTCCGCCAATCAACTCAAGAGCGGCGACCTGAGCGTCAAGACAGCAACGACGAAAGACATGGAGGCCCTCCGGCAGTTTGCCGAGGACTGGGAAAACCACATCGGCAACGGAGCCGCCGTGAGGATCCCAACCTACGGAGTGCTGGCGCACGGCATCAGAACCAGCTCCATGAACATGGATCGCTTTACAGAAATCAGAGACGACCTGCTGCAGGACAACAAAGCATTCATCCCCAGAGCGGACATCAAATACGTAGGCTGGCTGACCCAATCGGCCAGCAAAAAGACGGCATCATCAGTGGTCGTGGAGCTCTCAAGGGCAGAAGACGCCAACAAACTGATTGACGAGGGACTCATCTGGCAAGGCCAGGTGTTCCAATGCGAACGATACGATAGACAGTGCCGTCTGAGGCAGTGTTTCAAGTGCTGCGCATACGGCCACATAGGAACCCAATGCAAGGCAACGACAACATGCGGCTACTGTGCGCAAGAACACGCGACCCGAGATTGCCCCTCGAAGAGCGACACGACGACCCCAAGGAAATGCGCCGCATGCTACGGCGAACACGAGGCATGGCACG
>NW_026850073.1:0-7576 GCF_030869225.1 Colletotrichum abscissum
TGTTTAGCTATCTGCCTAACACATCTCCTCTTGTGGTCCGATAAAGAGGACTCTAGTCGATGCACGACTCGGTGATCATTGCACTTTTTGCTGCGGAGTATTTCCCAAAAAGCATCACGATCTGTGAAGTCGCCCTCAAGACGTCTCTTGTTGTTGATCATCGAATCAATCATAACGCTTCATGACGCTGGACGTTGAGTGTGGAAACCCAGTTTAAATTCCCTTTTGTATGTACTTACTAGATAAACCGGAGCCGGTCCTGGATTTGTGCATTCTCTCCAATCATACCACTAAGCCGGCCTCCCGACATCATTATCGTGCTTCCAGACCCACGTACCCAGCAGCTTGCGCCACCATCCACGGCCGTGTATGTGTGTTCACCAGGGTTTTCACCCCGTCTAAGCCGCATACGGCTCTATCTTCTGTCTGATACTTTTCAAACACTAGCAGACAGTCTACGTCTACTCATCGGGGGCAGCAGACCAGGGTCAAACGGATAATTGTCACACTAGGCTAGCGTCCTTACAAACATGAGGTTGAATGAGTTTCGCGGAGCGGGCCGGGGGGGTTGATTGAGTACGCTTCTGGCTTTTGAGCGTACAGTACTCCGTAGACTCAACCATGATATGATTTAGCCGAGACACATGTGGCCTTGTTACATACCGACAGAACGAAATTGCTTGGATTTATGTACCAATGTCCCCGCTGAGCCCACAAACTGAAAAGCAAACTGTTCAGTCAGAAACCGAAACCCAAGCTACTACATCAGCGAACCGTGGCACATCGGCTACGTAACTAGGAAAAAGTATGTACTGCGACAACCCAGCCATACTGTACTGGCCCCAAGGAGCTCTGTATTCCTCTGCATTTTGCTGTTGCTGAGTACCGGTGTACTCTTGTACAATTAAAATACGATAGGTGCTTGGCTCCGGCGGGAAGATTTTTGATATTTGTTTGTTTGAAGAATCATTTGACGTTGTTGAGTTGATCGCTGTCGAGAAGCTGCGGAACGCGCTACGTGGCACTAGCACGATCCACCGCGTAGCGACCCAACGCACGTCCCGACGCGATGGACCTCGAGCCAGATTCGACGTCCATCACCGTTGCGAGGGAGGTGACGGCAGCAAGCGACGAGGACCTGGCATCGCGAAGAGTGCGAAAACCATCCGCGAAAGTTCGACTGAACTAGACGCACCAAGGGATCACCGAAGATGCGATCGAGCGAGCGAACGAGACTGCTGGCAGTGGCCGGCGGGCGACCACTACTCGAGCCGCAAAATGGCCAAGGAACGCGTGAAGCCTGTTGAGGAGGACGACAAAGGGTTGCTCCTGACGATGGGCAAGCAAGTCAAAGAGCTACACGCAGCGATTAAGATTATGTTTGACGCGTGGAAGAAGTCGGAAACATGGAGCAAGAACGTCGAGGCAGAGCTTCGCGTGGTCACTTCGGAGCTGCAAACAGTTAAGAGCGAGTTACAGTCTGTTAAAGGAGAGCTACAAGCGATGAAAGAACGCGTTGAAGACGAAAGCGCTAAGACGAACGAGAACCTCGAAGCAATCGTGGCAGGGGCTGCGACGCGGAACAGCCCAAGTGCGTCATACGCGGACGTCGCGCGAAGCGGCTTACGCGGGCAAGGTCGCGACTCGCGGGTAGCTACGCCGGGCAACGCGACGCCGCCGAGCCGCAGGGACCCCTTATTCTGTACGATCGACACATCGAGAGTTGATGAAATGAGCGACAAGCCCAACGCAGGTCGGATCCGGGCTGCGGTGGAGAAGGAGATGCGCGCGATGGACGGACAGGGCAGTTGGCGCTGTCGGGCCATCACAGTAGACCCAAGGAACGCGGATAGGATTCGGATCATTTGTCGCGACGATGCTGAACATAGGCTTGTCAAGCAGATCGCGGAGAAGAGCTTCGGTCCCGGCACACGAGTTCTACAGGACGAACTCTACCCCGTGAAGATCGATAACGTGAAGAGAACCGAGGTACTGGATGAGAAGGGCAATGTCAGGGCTGAAGCGGCAGAGGCACTTAGCCGAGAAAACGAGACCACCGTTGCCAAGATATCTTGGCTGAGCAAGAAAGACATGCCCAAGGCGTATGGGTCCATGGTCGTGTTCGTGACCAAGGCCAGTGACGCGCATAGACTGATCTCCGAGGGCTTCTTCCACGTTGGAGGAGAGTCCGGCACGACGATGGCATTTGAGCGGCGGCCACGTCCCCAACAGCGCTACAACTGCCAGCAGATCACCAGGCACAAGGCGTATCAGTGCGCAAACCCCCAGGTGTGTGGACGATGTGCCAAGGTAGGCCACCACCATTCTGAATGCCGTGAGACGATCGTGACATGCGTGCCTTGTGGCGGACCGCACGAGTCGTTCAGCAAGAACTGCCCGAAGCTGTATCCGCGCTCCCATGAGTAGGAAGGTCCAGATCCTTCAGCTTAACGTGAGGAAACAGGCTGAGGTCCACGAGAGTTTGATGAATGACGAGGCGCTGCGCGACTTCACGGCCATAGCGGTGCAGGAGCCATGGGCGCGGAGGATAGAAGGTAAGGCCATTACTGTTCCGATGGGACATAGCAGGTGGACGAGGATGGTACCGACGGAGTGGAGGGACGAAGGAAGATGGGGAATCAGGAGTTTGCTGTGGGTGAACAGAGAAGTAGAGGCGGAACAGGTGCCGATAGCGTCCTCGGATATTACTGCGGCCGTTGTTCGGCTTCCGGATCGAAGGCTGCTGGTGGCTTCGGTGTACGTGCCGGTGCAGAAGCCGGAGATGCTGCGGCAGGCGTGCAACCTGCTGAGACAAGCTATCACGAATGTCCGAGTAGGAACCGGTGAAAGGGTGGACGTGGTTCTGGTAGGAGACTTCAACTGCCACGACTATCTGTGGGGAGGCGACAATGTGTCGGAGGGCAGGCAAGGCGAGGCAGACCCGATCATTGATCTGATGAGCGAGTATTCGCTCCGCAGCCTCCTTCCGCGTGGCACGAAGACGTGGGAGAAGAACGAGGCGGCAACGACAATCGACCTATCCCTCGCGTCCGAGGAGCTAGCAAGAACGGTGGTACGATGCGCCCTGCACGAGACAGACCACGGGTCGGACCACCGGGCGATCGAGACGACCTTCGACATTGCCGCGCCTGAGATGGAAAGCCGACCACGGCTCCTCCTCAAGAACGCTCCATGGAAGCAAATCAACGAGAGAGTAGAAGCAAACCTAGGGCGAATGCCAACGGGAGGTACAGTGCAGCAGCAGACCGATCGACTGATGTCTGTGGTGTGCGAGGCAGTAGAAGCACTGACCCCCGAAGCCAAGCCATCTCCGTATGCGAAGAGATGGTGGACAGCCGACCTCAACCAGCTACGGCAGATCCACACTCACTGGAGGAACCGGGCGAGGGCGGAGAGAAGGGCAGGTAACACCCAACCCGAGCTGGAAAAACGCGCACGCTCGGCAGCCAAGCAATATCACGACGCCATCCGACAACAGAAGAAGAGCCATTGGGAGGACTTTCTAGTCGACGACACAAACATCTGGAAGGCCGCCAAGTACCTCAACGTCAGCAAAGGGGCTTCCCTCGACAAGATTCCCCATTTAAAAAGAGCCGATGGTTCCCAAACGGAAGACGCCGCAGAACAGGCCGCAGAGCTACTTTCCACATTCTTCCCTCCTCTTCCCAGCAGGATCGAGGAGGAGGGCGAGCGGCCACAGAGGTCGCCCGTGCCTTTCCCCGACCTGACGTTGGGAGAAATAGAGAGACAGCTCTTTGCGGCAAAGTCGTGGAAAGCTCCCGGAGAAGATGGTCTGCCGGTGGCAGTGTGGAAGCACACATGGCCGGTGGTGAAGGGGAGGGTCCTCTCACTTTTCCAGGCCTCGCTAGATGAAGGGACGCTGCCTCAGCAATGGCGACACGCCAAAATCATCCCGCTGAAGAAGCCAAATAAAAGCGACTACGGCGTGGCAAAGGCCTGGCGACCGATCTCGCTGCTCTCGACGCTCGGAAAAGTGCTCGAGTCGGTCCTGGCAGAACGTATCTCGCACGCGGTCGAGACGTTTTGCCTCCTCCCTACGAGCCACTTTGGCGCTCGCAAGCAGAGGTCGGCGGAGCAAGCGCTGGTACTGCTGCAGGAGTACATCTACAGAGCGTGGAGAAAGAGAAAGGTGGTCAGTCTGGTCAGCTTTGATGTCAAGGGAGCATACAATGGTGTGTACAAGGAGAGACTACTTCAACGACTCAGGGCACGGGGTATGCCTGAGAAGCTTGTGAGATGGGTCGACGCTTTCTGTTCCCATCGTACAGCAAGCATATTGGTCAACGGTCACGAGTCCGAGGCTCGTCCGCTACCACAAGCCGGTCTGCCTCAGGGCTCGCTGCTATCGCCCGTGCTGTTTCTCTTCTTCAATGCCGACCTCGTACAACACCAAATCGACGAGAACGGGGGCGCGCTGGCCTTCGTCGACGACTACACGGCGTGGGTCACCGGACGATCGCGAGAAGCAAACCGGGAAGGCATCCAGAACATCATTGACAGAGCACTTGAGTGGGAACGACGAAGCGGGGCGACCTTCGAGAGGGACAAGACGGCTATCATCCACTTCACGCGCAACTGGAGGCTGCCGCCAGACTCGACCGGCTTCATCATCAAACGCAATACTGTCCGACCAAAGGACCACGTCAAAGTACTAGGGGTGACGATGGACACGAAGCTTCGTTTCGAAAAGCACATCGCAGACGCGACGACAAAAGGGCTGGAGGCCGTGCTGGGACTCAGACGGCTCAAAGGTCTGTCACCGGTAACGGTCAGACAGCTTTTCGTCGCGGCCGTAGCACCAACGATGGACTACGCGTCGAATGTCTGGAGATATAGATGTCGCGCAGCGCAGATGAGAGCAATCAACCGAGTGCAGAGGATTGGCGCCCAAGCGGTCGTGGGAACCTTCAACACAGTGGCCACAGCGGTCGCCGAAGCGGAGGCAAGCATACAATCGGCGCAAGAGAGATACGACAGAAAATCAACGACATTCTGGGTGCGGATGCGAAGCCTTCCCAAGACCCATCCGCTTCGGCGTCTACGGGCGGTGGCCTTTAGACGGTTTCCATCACCCTTCCAGTTGATGGCGGAGGCCTACCGCGACCTACCTCTTGACAAGCTGGAGACTATCGAAGGGTATTCGATCACTCCATGGGAAGCCCGGATTGACACAGCAGTCGACAACGACGCGGTCAAGGCCACCGAAGCAATCCAGTCCGGGTGGGCAGTGAGGATAGCGACGGCAAGTTCGGCAAGAAACGGGGTTGTGGGCTACGGAACGGTCACAATGCTGCCTGCATCACTCAGAGGGGGTGGCGGCGTGATAACGGCCTCGCGCACACTCGGCCTGAGAACAGAACTGAACCCGTATGTAGCAGAGCTGGCGGCGCTGGCAGAAGCGGTCAAGGCCCTACCCCAGAGGCTCGACTACCGGGCCATCCACGTGTTCACCCGCAACAAAGCGGCTGTGCTAGCCATCCGTAAACCGCGGCAGCAGTCGGGCCAACGAGAGATCCGTCAACTATACGCTGGCGTGCAAGATCTTCGGAGGAAAGGCAACAGAGTCACACTCTTCTGGCTTCCATCAGCAACAGAATCAGACCTGTCGAAAGCGGCCAAAGCAGCAGCAAAGGAAAGCACAATACCGAGCAAGACACCGCAGAAACGACCGGCCAGAGCCTACTCGACGGCACTTAGAATCGCTTTGCAGAGCGTGCGACAGAAGTACAGAGCTTTGCCCGACAACGTAGGAGCATTCTCGAAGAAGATCGATGTGGCTTTACCAGGAAAGCATACGCGCGAGCTATATGATGAGCTCTCTTGGAAAGAAGCCAGTATCCTGGCGCAACTGCGCACCGGGATGGCAAGACTGAACTGGTACCTGCACCAGATCGGAGCAACTGCCTCGGCGCATTGCGCCTGTGGGCATGCGGCAGAATCGGTCGAGCATTTTCTCTTCCGTTGCACACAGTGGACGGCACAACGAACTCGGATGCTTCAACAGACGGAAACGCATAGAGGGAACCTGTCGTACTTTCTCGGAGGAAAGAGCGCATCCGACCCTGATGATTGGTCGCCATGCATAGACGTTGTCAAAGAGACGATCAAGTTTGCCATGAGTACGCAGAGGCTGGATGCACAGATCAACCAGCAGCGAGATCACACACCACCTACATCAACACACTAACCGACGACAACCCCCACGCACCCTCGTGCCACCGACAGCAGGACTGGCTTCGGCCGCCGACGATAGGACGCCGAACACTTTGGGAGACAACCTCAAGATGGCCTGTTACTAACACCACGAGCAACCGCAGCATTGGCATGTAAAACTGAAGATGATACATACGGAGGCAGACAAAACTTGTATGGGCTTCTGGGAGGCAAGGATATGAACGAAAGTGGAGAATATGTAGATAATCATCTGAGCCCTTAATAGCTTAGCTGGGGCGTAATAAACTATGTATGTATGTAGTGCATCGGTCTGTGCTTCCTCACACGCCAATCCACTTCAAACGAACAGGCATTACTCTGACACGCCCTGCTTCGTACAACCGAAAAGCAATACACTATGAACCGACCAGCCTTGCCCTTGCATCACCCTCATATTGACTCTCATCGCCGTCAACGGCTTCAAGACCCACTCATATAGAAACAAATAAATCACGAGACTGCTCACATCGCTACCAGGGCCTGACAACGATGCACCTATCATCCTCGGCATCCTCGCGACGCGGGGAGCCTTGCGGATGACCAACGCTTGTGTGTAGTCCTGATGTTGCAGGAATGATATTCTGAACATGTCTCTGAGGATCTTGTTGCGTGCGTGCTCCGAGCGGGTGTACACGACACTGCTCAATTGCTTCCGTAGAAGAGTCGGCGTTGTCGATAATTCGATTACTGGATACGGTGTGTGCCTCGTAAGAATCACCGTCGGTTGTTGTCAAAGGTGGCGTGATCTCAAGAACACGGTCTTCTTCCATTTTCATCCAGGGTCCCTCCTCCGTCGACATTACGGCTTCATAATCAGACTTGGTGACAGACCACAAGTTTGTCTGCGCAGCTGATTCATCTGAAGCAGTCGTTGCGACTGGCAAGGCCTGAGATAGCACTGGCGCTAGTCTGCGATTTTGTGGCTGAAAAACAACGATTCGATCGTGTTCTTGGATATCAATGTCTATCGAGCAAAGAATGGGCGAGTCCCGGTGACTGAACCATGTCTGAGCTGCTCTGCCCATTATTCGCTGAGAAGGAAGGATTTGGACAATCACTTCCCCAGGTGTCCGGGGGAAGCTTGTGGTTGCTATGTATCGAGGTCCTTCACGGGATACGTACTTGCGCAACTGAGCAAACTCTTGCCATTGCGACGTAAAAGTGACTTGACTTCTGCAAGTTAGGCCATTGTCCAGACCGCGGGCGGGACACTTACAAGCTGCCGACTCTGGTTTGGAAGTGCCACGCGTGATTGCAAATGGGCTTGGTGGAATGATGGATGATTTCAAGCCGCTCATCCATCATATCCTGTTGCATCAGA
>NW_026850074.1:0-7569 GCF_030869225.1 Colletotrichum abscissum
GACGACTATGCTGCTGATGCCGAGGCAGCCTTTCGTCGAATCCCTGTAGCACCGGATACGGTAGCGTGGAACTTAAGCATTGCTCCCTTCGTTTGAGGGTGTCAAGCAGGCGATGCAGCGTTAACCCTGTCAACACATGTGACTACATAAAGCCCACGCCGCTGATGAGATGAGGGCGGCAACCCGTACCATATCAAGATCACAGTTCAGCACGTTCTTACTTTAGACGAGTAACTCAATTGCAAAGCCAAATCGCTCCGTTTCTAAACTACATGCAAACTAATTTAACGCTTTAAATCATCCCCCGCCGCAAGTATAAAGTAACACGGAAACTTTCCAGGTATCCGAACGCTCCAGTGTTGCCACCGCCCTCGCTCTTTACACCATGGAGGGTAGTCTCCGTAGTCGGGCGCACACCCATAAACAAGACAGAGTTGTAGTCCAACACAACACCGTTCTTCTCCTTCACGGCTGACAAGCTGAGCGAATGGTTCACACGCCAGTACCACCTGGCCGACATCTTCCAGACGTGATATGCCGTAGACGAGTCAACGGATCGCTTAGAAAGCAGCATCGTAGCCCTGCCACTCTTGTGACAGATAGGCTTCACCCCAGTACCCTTGGCCTCACAAACCACAGCACGACTAGACTTGTCGCTGTGCAACGAGGCTTCAAAAATGCTGCTATCCTGAGCCAGTGCGCTAAACTCAGCAGACGTCAATTCCTTCGTCCGGGGGTTGTCCATCCGACCCAAGAGGGAAGGGTCTCCATAACCAAATTGAAACCTCTTATCCTCCGGCTGAATCTGTACCGGGCTGGGCGTACTCAACGTCCCCGGGATGTTCACAGCAAACAGTTCGATGTCCGCATTGGCGTACACATCGCCTTCCAGGGAGATTCCAGTGAGGTGCAGTTTCGAAACCGTATTTTGTTCCATGTAGATCCTCAACATGGCACTAACAGGAATTCCCCAATAGTTTTGGCCTTGCCGGTCACCAGACGCAGAAAAAGTGATCCGGGCGCCACCCGGCGAATCGAACACCGTGTTTGCAGCCTCTCCCAGGCTCTGAGCCTCCAATGTTCTCATTGAAGAGGTGCTTCTCACTTGAGCACCATCCTTGCGCCGATCGTATCCAACAGTCGACCTCCGTTATTTTCTGCGTGCGTACCAACTCCGTTGGGTTCTGCGATAGTACGCCATTGCTGCTTGCGAGAGAATTTGTTTCCCACCTGCGCGGGGTTGATTGACGACGGACAGCCCTCGGCGACGAGGAGCAAAGGCCTTCCAGGCCGCGTAGTAAGTGCAACGGAAGCGAAACGCAGGCGTGTAAACACCGGAGAGCAGTGCGAGTGAACGCTGTGGGAACCGGGGGGAGGCGTAGTGCGAGTGAAGCAGGAACGAAGTCATCACGAAGGTGGTTTACCACCATAGGGATCAAAGAGATGGTGATTAGAAACTAACACCTGACCTTAGCTGACCGACCTAACCTTTGATTACCTACGCCTCCAACTCCGGTCTCACAGGGCTCCGCCCCATACTGCTTCTTCACATCCTTGCTTGTGTTCTCCGGAGGTGAACAGCCAATTGTCACAGAGTAAGGAACAGAATCAAGTCAATCTCAATCATACCAGAGTAACCATCATATGGGCGATGACTATGATAAACAACAAAATCGAGGTATTTGTGCTTAACCATACAAACTCACATCAAAAGAATCTCAAACCTGGTCAAGTCAAATCAAATTCAACACTATCTGTCTACACATAGATCAATCTCTTGGACCCGGCGTCAGGCTTCCCCGTAATCCAAATCGTGTGCTCGTCGTCCCTCGGACGAATAATAAAGTCGTTATCTGCCAGGGCATCATACACCCACGATCCTGGCTCGCCGTACCAGATGCGGCCGACATGTCCGAAAATGACAAACTCCTTTTCGGCTAAGGACATCCCGTCCTCGTATTTTCTCTGAATAACAAAATTCCACTTGGAATCACGTCTCCGACTAAATTCGACTCCCCTCTTATCCACGACTCGCTGCCAACACTCGACAAAAATGAACTGACCGGCTTTGCTGCAACATAATACCGTGTCTTCCCAGAGGACCCTCCCGTCCTCCTTCATCTGGTGTTCCTTACGCAACACCGTCCACGAGTTGCGACTGTCGGCCTCCATAGGCCAACTATCGCCTTCCTGCTCACGCCAGGCAAGAAAATCCACAAGGTTCGACAGCCGGGGCTGCCAATTCCATCTCCGTTGGGGGTAATACCCCAAAGACTCCTTCTCCGCAGTATGGTAGGGGCACTGCTCCCCATAGCACAGCAAAAAGTGATTCTCCTGTCCCACGGGACACCAGCTTCTCAGCGTAGGAATGCTCTGTGGTTCGGCTCCGGCCACATCGAGTGCAGCTGACCCCTCCAAGGGTCCGGGTCCAACAAAGACTCCGTCTAAGAACAGACCTGTCTCCATCCTCTCGGTTGGCTTGAGTTCACACTCAGTGTCAGTCCACTTCCACCTAACAGATAAATAACCAGATGAGCTGCCCGCTCACTGCGACACAACACTCACCGTGGCTTTTGGGCACTCAAAGAGACCGTCTCACGTACGACTTCGAGTCGTCGATAACCCTCCCGGTTATTAGTAGATCAAAATCCAAGTCTCGTTTGGATGGCTGCCCACAGCCTGTGCGGAAATACTTTCAATCTCAACCGAAGAGTGTAGGCAAAAAAAAACCCCCCAGAAAGTGTTTAGGAGCGATGAAAGGTTGCCTGCCTGTCTAACCATCGTTTGGGGGCATTGGGCATGTCTGCCTTTTTATAGGCCTCCCGTCCACTCACCCCGGTTCGACCAGTCTCGTTCTCACTCGCTCATTGAATCCCCAGATCCACAGTACTCAACCCCCATTTGGGTCTTATGCTGCTAACCTATACAGGTTAGTCTGTCGCGCTGCCAGTCCTCTGTCCTTATCGCTCTTATCGATAAAAGGTGCACTACTTTGTCTTGCAGATAAGCACTTCTGTGCTGGGCCATGGCCCCAAAAATTGCTCTTAACAACAATGGACCTAAAAACACGGCGTGTCTGTTACATGGGCTTATGGGCCACCGTCGATCAGCACAAATTATAAGATCGCCCAACAGCGGAATGATTGGCGACGGACAGCCTTTGGCGACGAGGAACATAGACCTGCAGGCAGTCTTGTAGTTTACCGTTCGTTGATAGACGATGGGATGGCCCAAAATGCGGGGTGAGCAAAATGGACCAGCAATTTTGGAGTAAAAGTGGGAACTATAGAGAAAGTGGGGAATTGCGTACGCAGTGTCCAGAAAGAGTCACGCGGTGGTCGACCGAAGGACAGATTTGAAGAACTATAAGAAGGCGAGATGCCCCTCTAGGATATTAGGGATCAGTTCATCCCAGTGGAAAAAAGGGACTCTCGTTAGTGTCTCCCGACAGTGGCTGCTCCCATTCCCAAGAGCAGTCGCCGCTCTCGCTACCGCTGTTCCAGCAAAAAGGCTCAGCCTCATCGATTACATTATTGCCGTCCTCCACTGACGTAACAACTGGGTTGAACTCCAGGCTATCCCAAAACAGACTATGTAAGTCTACTATCGCGTCGTCTTCGCCATACTCCGTATTTGTGGTGCAACTTCCATCTGCCTGATGAGAGGTGGGCGGTTCGCTGGGGCCTAGTGTGCGAAGCAGGAACAACCCCGCCTGAAACAGAAACCCCATTTTTGTGTCGTCCCGAAGACGCTCTCATTCGCACGAGAAGATCGAACCAGCTCGAAGAAAAAGCAGAAAACAACCTCTCCGGCAGACCATCTGCTTCCGCCCGGTCGCCCTTCGCCCTTGAATAGTTTCCACCTCACTCCTTGTCAGTTGAACAATGGTTTTGCGGGAGACGAACGGGCACTTCAACATTGAGTCCAACTCAGTCCCAAAGCCAACGGCGAATATGCCGTCGCTTCCGAAGTCTACTCGTCTCAGAACGTCATGTTTATCTGCAATCGCGAACCAAACATCTCCGGCGTCCCACAGCCGGTAAGAGAATTGGCATCGGAGGTTGCATAACGTTTTGAAAGCGACGGAAGGGCCTCCGGTAAGCTCTTTAGCGACAAGCCGTACGCCCGATTGGAAAATTAGAGGCACAAACAATTTCCGCCGTCTTTGGATGCGCTCGTAGTAACCCCTGGGATTAAAGACCTCCTGGCTATGATTGAGTTGGGCACAGAATGTCACCGTAGCATGCGCAACGGCTTGAAAAATGCCAAAACAGGGTCCGACCTGGACGCGTCAAGCAATCTCTGGACTACCTCGTCGGTGCAGTGCGAATTCTGTCGACCAATTCAATGAACAACAGATAGCAACCAGGACGGACGGTATGCTTCGGATGTGGACAGTTGACATAATCACTATTCTTTGATGACAAGTATCTTGATGAATTGGATCGACTCATGTTCCTAAATGATGTTTGGATCTTTGGGCCGCGAAAAATTGAAAGGCGGGGGGAGCTGTCGGAGGACATCATCGGCTGGCTGTGGCCTCGACCAGTCAGTCCAGCCTTGTCGAATGGAGGCAATCTGAGCTGACCCTGGCGAGCTCCAACATGCAAGCAAAGATGAGCTTGGACCTTGTCCAATGCGGGCGGCTTCATCTCTCGTGGTCCGCTAGGGAGGACAAGATGTCTGCTAACATGGAGAAGTGAATTTGCTGTGCACGACCCACACGCACCCAGGCGTCGATTTGCACCCACGGTGCCAGCGCTACCACCAGACCAGGGCCTAGCTTAGTCCGAAATGAGTCTCTGGTCTGATACCTCGTGGGACTGACTGTCTTTTGAGAATAAGATTAGACCTCAGCTCCAGTGCGTTACTGCAACTGCAATTCTCTCCTCGCTCTCTTTCGATTCGCTCGTACCAATACCAGGCCTGAAGGTATTAGCGCTGGAAACATGAGATGGAACGTCGTTGGTGCATTGCACAAGATGGCGATCCGTACTCCAGGGCTTGGCCTTCGTCGGCCAGCGGCGGTCGCGTACGATTTCCTCTATTGAACTTTGAACGTTACTCAGGGAACAACGCGATATCATTGACCCCTCAGTCAAATAAGCCATCCTTGCGAATGGTAGCAAGCATGGCTAAGGGTGAGTAAGGGATCGTACTTCATCCCGTGTACAGTCTTGTCCTTCATAGGATCCAGTGGATCTATCCCCGAGATACTCCTTTGCTCTCATCCTCCATTTCTATTGGTGAGTAACTCGTCATCCATACGGCATGTGGTCGTTACCACTATTGGCTTCTGCCGTTAAGTATAGGTTGACTGTATGGGGGCGAACAAGTTATCGGGGAAGACATTTGGTACCTGATCAGAGTGGCACCAGACTACATGATCCTCTTTACAAAGTTTCTATTACTATTGTGAAATGAACCTCTGCTCGTGTTCGACTTTCGCTCGGCTCTGTCGCTCATGTGACTCCCCAATCGTTCTACTCGATCGCTAAGATGAGGCTGTTAGCTGACGTCGTCATGACGCGCCGTCCGTTCATGTGTCCCCACCTCTTCGTGACCGATTGATGATCATGGTGCCGAAGCCACATCGGTTGTCAACCCATCACAAGCGCAGCGGCCAGTCACCTCATATAACACAGTTAGGACGTGGGCCATGAGGCAAGAGCTGCATCGATAGTGATGAGAGGCGGCGTCTCCAACGGGCATGTTGCGACAGCTCGGTGTAGAAACTCCAGACCTGGTTCTAGCGGATTTGGCGGGGTTAGCCATCCGGCTACCCTGCTTATGTTTGCTGGGCTGTGTAAGTACATGTCGGCGAAAGAGAGCGATGCCCACACACAGCTCCTTGGAGGGGAGAAAACGAAGCTAGAACTGATTAGACCTAGATCACCTTGTTCTTTTATCAGCACTCTAGCACCATGCCCTAACACGACATGCCACGCACCTAAGGTGTCTGCCTCCCGTATGCGCGTCAGGACTATTCAATAAATTCCCTGCCCGACGCGTATACAAAGTATTCATCCCTAGTACTGATACCATCTTAAAACAAGCTCTGCCCTTTCGCGCGAAGATCGTACTCACGAGACAAGATGTCAAGCAGGGCGAAGGCGCCCAATTTGACACCCTTACTAGACGACGGAAGCCAAGCCAACCCCCTATTCAGGGTTCACGAGAGTTTACCGTTCGATGCTGCTTTGAGGCAAAGCCCGCGGCGGGCATCGCAACCCGAAGCTTGCCATTCGGTCGCGATGTCACATCCCAAGGAGAGTCTTTGGCAAGGCAGAAGCGCGCACCCGACACGCCACTTCACGCCATCCAATGCGGCACTGGCTGGGTGCAATTACAGCCTCACGTTGAACGGCCCATCGGGGTTGCTGCCTACGACGATCGTCGAATCTGCACCCGCCACCTCGCGACCTGCCGCTGCAAATGACAGCCCAGAGGAGCCTGGCAGGTCAAAACTGTGCTACGACTCGGTATCTGATCTTGGCTGGTTAGGAGGGAATGATAATCTAACAGTTATCCGTGAGCTCAAGATGGAAACGGGGTCTTCACCTAATGAGCCTAGTCTTGCTGACGCGGCTGACATTTCCCCGTGCTTCGGACACAGCCGTCGCACGGGTTCAGGGGCGCTGCGATGCCACAGTCCCCCTCACAACAAAGTTGATATCGACACGTCCAATTGCGCATGTCCGGAGAAACTCACCATCTCCAAGAAGCTGACCTGCGAAGATCGCCGGATTGAGCTTTGTCGTACATTTGATGAGCGTAGATTCGATGCTATGATCTACGGCCAACCTGACGCACTTCCACCACCCTACGGAGTCTTTGTTGGCACCGGCCCAGCCTCTGTGGGCGCCGCTGGAGCTGTGAAGAAAACCTACAGACCAAGTTATATGAGATTCGACCCGCGTATCCATTGGTCTCACAATCGCTCCGACAAGTGGTTTGAACAGAGAATGAAGGAAATCAAAGCTCGCGGCGGACGTAAAACGAACTTCGGCAAGGCAGCCCATCGAATGAGAGTGCAGAGAATTGCCACTGAGGGGCGTGAGGCGGAGGACGCGCTGATGAGAGCGCCTACAAAAGGCCAAGACCGGATCCCGCTGCTGCGCAGCAAGCCGCCAGAACCATGGTCGCACCACAGATCGATGGACTTTGGCGACGTACCTGTACATGAGCTGCCAAGGTATGTGCAGGAGAACGAGAGTTGGATGAGGGCTGCTAAGTGGATGCGAGAATCACGGGAGGTCTATTTACAAGCCGCAAAGCTCAAGGCTGATCACGAGCCGTGGGAACATCTGTTCAGGAAGAGGAGGTAACGTTTTTGAACCTGATGGGAAGTTGCAAAACTACAAGGCACTTAGCCTTTCCCCAAAAGGCGACTGGAAGAAGACGCTGAGAGCGCACTCGCTGCCGCCTGCAAGCGTTGGGCCGAGTCTGGGTGATTTGGGGAACAAGCTATGGGGCTGTCGCTGTGGTCGCTGTGACGCTGCCATGGCAGCCGCTTGTTGGGTCTGGCACACAGCGCGGAAAGCACCACAACTGTAACGGCGTTCACTT
>NW_026850075.1:0-7539 GCF_030869225.1 Colletotrichum abscissum
TTAACATATTAAAGTAGAAATAGACAAAAGGAAAAGGTCTATATACACGATGTCTGAGATAGACACGTGATTCAGCACGTGACGGGCACTTCGTGAGATGCGGTTACTATCCCTGTTACGTGACACACCCCCCAATTGCTACCGCTAGGGAGCTATTGTGCCCGAGATAGAACCTCTGAATGCCCTCACAAAGGCCCGATTTGGTCGAATGTAAACAAAGGAAAAAATAAGCGCAAGGGATACGCGTCTTTTGAACCGCGTTTGTTGTGAATATATCCCTTCGTCTGAAGTGAATGGAATCCTAACCCGGAATAGCGCGTATTCTGCTGCTTCCGGTGTGTGAATCACTGAGGGCGAGGCTGCCTGGCCGCCTCGCGTATATCCAAATTCTCGCGGCGTCGCCTGGCTGTTGTTTTTCTTCCTCCTTTCAACCTTCTCGCAGTTGCCGTAGGTGCCCCCGTCTGCTGCGCGCGCGCGCCTGCGCCGTCGAATCGTTTGCTGATTTTATTCCAGATACAAATATCCAACATGTCCGGAAGCAACAGTAAGTTTCGCGCAATTTCTACGATGCCTCTCATGTGCGCATTGTGCGGTTTACTAAGAGTTTGGACAGGCGACAATGTTGACGAGCCCCTCCGGGTCGTCACCCCCCCCCGCGACCTCCCATCCGCCCACCAGGGCCCGGCTGCCGAGCTCTCCCTCCCTGGCCAGGAGGATGTTGAGGCTGCTGATGGAGACGCCGAGAACTCTATTGAGTTCGAGGCTCTCATCAGCGGTCGTGACAAGGGCGATGATGAGGTGAATAGTGGCGGTGAGAGCTCTGAGGAGCTTTCACCTGTCCCCCCCTCGGAGTCTGAGGGTGAGGATGAGAATGTTTCGGACATTGAGCCTTCCGAGAAGGGTATGTCGTGTGCTGTTATCTTAGGAGTTCGTTTCTGACAGTGTTCTAGAGTCCAAAAAACGCAAGGCCAGCTCTTCCCAGAAGGGCGGCAAGAAGCAGAAGAGAACACCGAGAGGCCAAGGCACCCCCCGCGGTAAGTGTGGTTCTCTTCGCTATTCTGAGCCTGTCTGACGTGTGCCTAGTCCCCAAGAAGCTCAAGGGAGTGGCTCCCGAGGAACGGTTAGTGCAGTGCATGCCCTGTCTTCGGGCAGCCCTCCGGTACACCGACCCTGAGGATGGTGGTCGTTGTCTTGTGGGAAGTGGTGGCCGGTGTGCGCGCTGCTTCAACGGCCGTTCGGCCGAGGGGTGTGTCGATGTGCCGGTCGTCTTGCGGCCGATGGCCTGGGCCCTCACCGAGGCCATTGTGAATGGCGCTCCCTCTCTCGTAAGTACACTGTCCTTTTCTGTCGTTGAGAAGCGCACTCCTGACTGTGGTCCTGGTAGGATATCGCCAAGCTCCGCGGTGTCGTCCACTGGATGGACGACAACACCAAGATGTACGAGAACCACATCGGGTTCTATGCGGAGGACTTCCTCCCCGCGCGCCCCCCGCCCCCTCCCCCGAGTGCGCCTGTGTTGTCGGTTGCGCCTGTCGTGGTCGTTTACGACCAGCCTCCTGTCGCGGCGCCCGCTCCCGCACCCCAGGTCATTGACCTGACGGTCGTTCCGCCTCCCGCGCCCCCCGCTGCCCCCGCTGCTCCTGGCTTCGTGGACTTCGAGGCGCGCAAGGCGCGGTTCCTGGCGCGCGTGCCCACCCTCCTCGCCAGCGACGCCATGATCCCGGCGATCGCGTACTTCGTGGACCAGGAGTTCAAATAGTGGGCGCAAGCCCGGGTCTTGTTTCTGTGTGCGTGTGCCCTGCGGGGCAAGGTTGTTTTGGGAGTTTGGGCCTTCGGGCCAGGAAAAGTTTTGTTTTGTTTGTTTTGGGCCTCCGGGCCGCACTCTGGGTTCCGTCTGTCGTCTGCCTTCGGGCATTGTGTTTTTCTGGGCGTGGCCCAAATTGATCATTTCTGACTATTTTGGCTGTTCATGATGACTTCTCGCGCATCGTAGAGGTTGAGAAGTGTGCGGAAATGTTCGAACTTAGCTCGTGAAAGGTTTTTGGTAAGTCCATCTGCTGGCATGTCTTCTGTTGACATATAAGCAACCTCGAAGCTGCCTCTGGCATGCTCTTGTCTCAGCCACATGTTCTGTATATCGATATGGCGAAGTCGAGTAGCTATTCTTTCCCCTTCCCCCACGACGAGTCGAATCGTCTGCTGATTATCGCAGTTGACTGACCATACTTCTCCTAGGTCAAGGGCAATGTCCTTAAAAAGGCGCTTCAGAGCCATGGTCTCTTTTGCGGTTTCCTCGAGGCAAAGAAGCTCAGCTTCGGTAGTTGACGTCGTAACTGTCGCCTGGCGTGCTGATTTCCATTGAATTTGGGCCGCCAAAAAGGAACATTATGTATCCCTGAGATGATCGTCGTGTTACCTCGTCATCTGCGAAGCTGGCATCTCCAGCTAGAAGCAATGATTGCGCACTCGGTACACTGCCGTAGCAGAGCGCAAGATATCTTGTTGCGTAGAGATATCGGATACAGTGGTTGATTGCTTTGATGTGGGTTGCGCTTGGGTTGGTCAGGAACCGTGATAATTGCGAGCAAGCAAAAGCGACGTCCGGTCTGATCATTATGGCTGTATAAAGCACACTTCCGACCTTCTCTTGGTAGCTCTTTATTTCCTCCTTTGTTGCCTGCCCCTCGTTTGGTTTGAACTCGTCCTGAGGAAGAGGGGTAGCTGGATGTAGTGAATCCATGAGGTCGAAGCGCTTAGCAACTCGCTCGATGTATGCGTCGTGGACAAGGTAAACCTTGCGAGCAGTACGGTCTCGTAGAATCCGCACTCCGAGGAAGTAATTGATCGGTCCATTCTCCTTGAGGTTGATGTATTCTTTTATGCCGTCGACGATCCCCTGAGCCGTCTCTCGGTCGTCTCGATGGTACAGAACAATGAAGTCGTCAACGTAGAACACCAGCATCACCTTCCTGTCTGCGGTTTGGTAGATACAGATCTCCTCGTAGCTATATATCATGTTCATACTACGAAGTATGGAGGTAAAAGTTTGGAACCAGAGAATTGGCGAGTCTCGGAGGCCATACAGAGCGCGTTGGAGTTTGCCTACTTTGCCAGTGACCTTGTATCCCTCTGGGAGTTCAACAATCACTGGTTTCTCGCTCTTGAGAGGCGCGTTGAGGAATGCGTTAATGGCATCATACTGGTCTGCCTCAAGGTCGAATTGGGCAGCTATTGCCATCACAAGCCTGAAGGCCTTTGCGGCGAGCGTTGAGGCGTACGTATTTTGTAAGGGGTCAAGTGGTTGCATATCCCCCCTCACACATATACGTGCTTTTACCTCGCAGACCTCGTTATCAGCGTCGTGCTTGTAAGTGTACACCCACTTCAATGGAAGTGGGATCCCTTGTTTGGGATCACGGTCGACTTCCTCCCATGTGCCAATATCCCTCAGCTTTTTCATTTCTGCGTCCATGGCATCCCTGAGCAGCTTCTGTAGTTGCTGTGGGAGATGTTTGATATCGCTGAACTTCTTTGGTGGGCTCTGGAAGTCAACTTTAGTGAGTCGTGGTTTCTGAACTCCTCCGGAGCGCTCCAGGTAGGTCCTGTGAACTGCTCCTTTTACCACTTGATGGAGTGTTGTATGTCCTGCACTACTTTCCTCTATGGCTTTCTGCTGATCAGGCATGAAGGTAGAGAAAAAGCAGTCCCAGCGGCGGTTGTGGTAATCGCCGTCTTCTGTGTTCGAATGTAAGAGCGTCGCGAAGATGCTGCCGTCGAAGCGTTGTGGAGGTCTGCGGGCCCGGTTTGAACGTCTGGGACCTGACGGAGCTTCACTTGGCACTCGATGAGGCGGTTCTTGTGAGCTCTGTTCTTGTGTAGTAGTAGAGGTTTGTTGTGAGGGTTCCCTGCTGACGTCGACTTCAGCGTCAGGAATTGCTTCCTCGCGATCGGCACCTCGTCTGCCGCGTGCTCCAGCGTTCTGCTGAGAGCCGTCAGGAATTAAAGGCTCGAGAACCTCCGCGGTATGTGTAAGCGCTCGTGGGGAGGACTGTGGACTGCGCAGAGCCGTCTGTGACCCGGTTGCTGCATCCCCTTCCTCACCCCCACCCCCGAGCTCGCGCAAGGGGGTCATCTCAGGGGTTGGTAGTGACGGCAAGACTATGTCAGCCTCGTCAGCCTCATTAACCGCACCCTGGAGTACGTCTGTCGGTTGCTCAGCGTCCTGAACAGTTGAAAATCCAACAGTAATACTATCCTCGACCACAGAGTTGTCTTGAGTGCTGGCATTTCCGAAGTCCAGATCCACTTCCCCGAGTGCTCGAACTAACTCATCGTTGGCGTTGAAGAGTTCTTGCATCTCTTGGATTACCAGATTTGCTTGCTCGCCCACGATAGCTTGCTCCTCGTGTGCGGGATCATAAAAGACTTCTTCGTTGAACCTAACATTCCTCGTAACAAACACCTGCTCGAGCGCGGGCACCCAGACCCTGTATAGGTTGTGCGTTTCTGGCACATATCCAACCAGGTATCCTATATGCCCGCGGGGAAGCACTTTAAACTCCTTCCGACGTATGCCCCTCTCACGATCCCTGTGAAGAGGGTATGCTCGGCAGCCATATGCATAGAGACCACCGAGGTGCGGGGTTACCGGTTCAGAATCCCGCACTCGGTGACCCGTCTGCCACCAGCGTTGATACCGCTTCTGCCAGTTGATTTCCATTGTGATGGGCGAATCTCCTTCATTGGCCTCTCGTGGGGTAATATTATGGATAAAGATTGCTGCCAATACTGTTTCGTCCCATAGATTCGTAGGGAGGTTCGCAGAAAGGCGCATCTTACGAGCTTTGGCGATTGCGAGTTGACCTGCTCTTTCTGCGTTGCCCACGGGTTCCTTCGTATGTGGAGGTGGAAGTTCTATTCCGATTCCCAGCTCGCCACACCACGTCTCATATGCGCGTCTGACGTTTGCGGTTAGGAGGGCGGTCTCATTGTCACTTCTGAAGAAGCATATTGGAGTCCCTTTTTGACGACGAATCGCTGCCTCGAGGCTCTGCAGTGCGAAAAGCACTTCCTCCTCTGTTTTGGTCCTCAAAGGGAACCCCCTGAGCTGCCCACTGTATTCGTCGGAAGCTATGAGCATGTATTGTCGTCCACTAAGAGATGGTTCGAAGTGGAAGAGATCCCAGTGCACACGGTACCATGGCCGTGAGGCTCTTCTCGAGGGTGGTCCTCTTGAGACTACTGTCTTGGCATCGGATAATGCACATGCTTCACACTCAACTTGTGATGGAGGTTTAATGCGCACACCTCGAGTCTTGTACAGTAATCGACGAAGAGCATTAGGTCCGAGATGACCTGTTCTGAGGTGCCAGAGGAGCGCGCTGTCAGACCTCTCACGGGTGCGTTGATACGAGCGACGGAATTTTCCACGGCTGACTGGTAGCATAATACCAGCTGGGCTCTGCAAGACACGCTTGAGGTTTGCGGAAGAAGGATAGGATTGGAGGAGCTTGTATTCGAGGAAGACTAGATTGTTCTTTCGGATGAGCTGCTTTTTGACAGTGCTCTTATGAAGCGTTCCCTGTCGCAAAGTGCAATCCAGACCGCAGTACCAGAGTGCGCTTCTGTTCAGCAGAGTCTCTGAGACTATGTTGACATGGAATCCCTCGACGTAAGCGACGTTCTGGAGCTTCAGATCGCAAGTTCCCTTCCCCTTAGGTCCGTCTAAAACGCCCTTCATGATACGAGTGCCGCGTGCAGTAACAGGCAGTGTGGTAGTTCCTGATTCAACGTAGTCGTCATCGCCCGATAGCACGCAACTCTCGGGTTCAAGTAGGCTCTTGTCGTTGACCAGATGCATTGCTCCACAGCTGTCCATTACTGTGCTCTGGGAGAGGGGATGAGCGCCACCCATAGGGGTGCTGAAGATTGCGTTTACCTCTGAGTCCTGACTCTTCATGAGTACAGCGACTACGTGGCCCTCGTCCTGGTCTGCTGATGAGCTCGCTGTGGGTTGGTTGGAGGATCCTTTCGGAAACCCAGGTTTCTTGGGGGTTCCATCGTTCCTCAGCCAACCAGCTTTCTTGAGCTCACCGTGGAGTGATTTCCACTTGCTTGATTTGACAGCGGCGAGGACTTCCTCCACATGGCTCTTTGACATTCGCATTGGTGACCCACTGGCGTTTCGGCTTGTAAGTGCCCATTCCAACTTTCGGCACGCCGAAGGGCGCCACGGGTGTGCGCGATTACAAGGGCACGTAACGTCACCCTTGTCATTTGCGTCGTCAACTGAGTCAGAGCGTCCAGCGAAAGTGGAGTAAGCCCCTCCTTGACCTGAAGGCCGTTTGGTGTGTGCGTCCTGGGTTACCAGGCTAAATGCATACGCAATCTCCTCGAGGGTCCTGGTGCGCGTTCCGAAGGCCATTGATTCGCTGAAGGTCTCATATGTGCGTTGGCCCCATGTAGGGTTGAGTCTGGACTTAACCGCAACCAGGAAGTCGAGTACGGCGATCTCTCCGCTAATTTCCGGAATATCGTACGTTTTGGCTCGGAGGTAAGCAGACTGCCACTCCTCATACCAGCGTTGGGGGTTAATTCCGGTCCTCGCTTTGTTGAGGGCTTGTCGGTATTCCTCTCGAACCGCATTCCTGACCACTGCTTCGGAGGGCGCAAGTTCCTGCTTCAGATGTCTGACGATTCGTTGTATGCTGAACTTGGCGCCGTCCTCGGTAGCTTTCTGGAATGCGTGTTCGTAGAGAGTGGCGTTGACTGATTTTACCAACCACTGGGCGAGGAGTTTGATGTGCGTGTTGACGGTATTGCGTTCCTGAGCCTTGAATTGTTCGTATTTGGCTTCGATCTCCCATTGTTTCTGAATACTCTCGAGCGTGTGGATCCTCTTCACGGGTGCGGTATAGGGATAGATTTGTCCGCGTGAAGTAGGTGGCATAGCTGGCTTTGTAAAAGGAAACCCAGCTTGGTCCTGTGGGTTGCTTGTGCTCGAGGAAGTCGAAGGGGTCATGCTGGGAGTTGTGTCTGGAAGCTCCTGGCGTAGGATTTCCCAGTTTCTTCGGTCGTTCTCGAACGCCTCACAGCGTGTCTGGTAGGCTCGTAGTTCTTCCTCATTACGGGTCGCGACTAATCGTCCGAATTCAGAGGGTGAAGTGAGCGCCGTGGAAGGGTCGAGGAGTGCGTCGGAATCTGGAGCGTCTGGGTCGACGTACTTCCAGACCCCGACGCCCTCACTCATAGCACGAAGTGCGTTGAACCATTTGGTCCAACTGTCTCGGCCAGTCAATTTGGCTTGGGCTAAAGTGGGTGCGAGTGTGTCTGTCATCTCGAAGAGATTGTAGGAATCGTGTTGATGAGTGCGTTATCGTGGTATGGGGTCTTAACTAAGAGCTGGGCTCATAACTGTCACGAGTTATGGCACGCAGCAATGGGCATACGGAGTGTGGTAAAAGTGGCTTAACATATTAAAGTAGAAATAGACAAAAGGAAAAGGTCTATATACACGATGTCTGAGATAGACACGTGATT